>NC_092282.1:9123986-9166486 GCF_036320965.1 Panulirus ornatus
TGAACATCGTTCCCTCCTCATGACATGGCGCAATTTCGTATCATGCAAAATTCGTTTTACCATTTTTTTTTTCTGTGTGTGTGTGTGTGTGTGTGTGTGTGTGTGTGTGTGTGTGTGTGTGTGTGTGTTATTCTAACTAAGGCGTCTGGGACTTATCATCGTTACTCTGGCAACTTGTTCAGGAACAAACAAACAAACACACATACACACATTACTAATGTACGCAAATATATCCACGAAAATGCTACCAGCACAAATTAGACGCTGGCCATAAATGATGAAGATCCATCGAGCCCAAGAAACGTAGTGGAATATATTTCACGAAAAGGTCGTTCAGTATGTTAGGAACAGAGTGAGAGTGTCAACTATTATGGTGAAGATACACGTTACTTCAGCAGAAACACACACAAAATGATGGCCATTTCTGATGATATTGTTTTGTAAAGTGGCTTAATATTTGTGTGTGTGTGTGTGTGTGTGTGTGTGTGTGTGTGTGTGTGTGTGTGTGTGTGTCTCCCCTGATGATGTGATTATTACACGAAAGTGCACTTGGGAACTTTTCGTGTTTCATTTTCCCTGTGGACTCATAGGAAAATATATATATATATATATATATATATATATATATATATATATATATATATATATATATATATATATATATATAACTGAATACATATAAATAAAGCAGAACACGAGCTCAGAGATACATGTAACCATCTGTAATACATCAAGATTTGAAAGAGTACATACACTGAGGACGACCCTGCTCAAGAACTCATCCTGAGTGTTGACGTGTGACCAAATGGAAGGAGTTTGGTCAACCTGTTCACGTCAGTCATATTGTCACTCACGTCGAACATGTTCCTGTTCGAGGATTAGCTCAAAACTTAAAAAAAATAACATGGCCGAGAACATTCTTTTTTTAATTAATTTTATGACAAGAACTGAATTGTGATGAAGCTCTGACGGCTTTGTGAGTATCTGATTACTATTCGCCATTATTCCAAGCGTGTTACGGGGGAGAGAGAGGGTTACACAGGCGTCCCATGTATCAATACTGTATATGTACTTTATCTCGGCCCTATGTATACAAACACATATAAAAGCCACAACACATGTGTTTGTAATTCACTATATGTACTCTACGGGGAGGGAGTTCTACATTCGTGGGGGGGGGGCCAACTTTCTCGAGTGCCAAACATCTTTTTAAACCTCTGCATGTTGTCCATATACACACTTTCTTCACATTCAGTTCATTCAACCACCACTCACACCGTAAAAGACCTGCTGTACATGTTTTCGAACAAGTTTTTTCAAACATCTCTGTATGGCGTCTACTTTTTTTTCCATCTTTATATCTTTGAAAGATCTATAATACTGCCGACGTCACGAAATTGGTCCCAAAAAATGCTTAGGCTGTGATCAAATCACCCCTTACTCTTTTCTCTTCCATGGTGGAGAAAACCTCTTAACCTCTCAGTGTAACTTAGTTGATCGTACCATCATCCCTGTTGCCATCTTTTGAATACTTTCGAACAGATGTTTCTGCTTCACTTGAGTGCTATGACCAAAATTGAGAAGTATATCATAGTCGTGGTACTATGTACGACGTGTACAGCTGGCTGAATATATCCCCATTCATATACGTACTTGTATGCGACTCTAAGTCTACCAGCATACAATATGTCTCCTTTACTCCTCTCCTGGTGACGGAGCAGCCACGATTTCAACTCCTAAGTCCATCTGACGCACATATTCCCGCAGCATATTTCCCGTGAGATAATAGTCACATCGACACATTCTTTCACGGGGATCCATCCTAATCATTTGCATTTACTCAAGTCGAATTTCATCATCCATACAACAGACAAACTGAAATTTGCCCAGGTCCCCTTTTCAGACCGATGCAATCCCCACTCTTTACTTCCCTCATGCTCACATCATCCACAAATGTATTCAGGCACGAATAAAGTCCTTGTGTAAAGTCAAGATCAATGGTCCTTGAACGGAGCCTTACATGCGTGTGTGTGTGTGTGTGTGTGTGTGTGTGTGTCTGTAAAGGCATGTCATAACCAATACGTATCATGAGATGAAATGCTGTAAAGTAATGTACAGTATGCTACAGTATGGTGAATTCCTACACCCACTGTAGTCTCCATCCCCCTTTTCTACGTATTCCCTGGTCTCTGATGTACCGTGTTCATATACCTTCCTGTCATCCAAGCTCATTACTACAGTTTAATTCGTTTATAAAAACAACTGAAGATACATCATTATGATAATGAATGGTGGACGATGTATTGTACACACACATCTAATGTTTAGTAATATCATAAACTTAAATATCTATCATTCAAGTTGAACCTACAGTAACGTATTTCTCTACTCCATTATCCAATATCTTCTACTGCCTAAAACAACCCTTAATGTATTTCCTACGCTAATAAAGAGCTATACTTTTCCTACTGCATTTTCCGCCTTAATACCTTAATAAAACTATCTACAACAGTGGCCAAAATACATCACCAGCTGCAGCGGCTGTATCCGTGTCCTCACCTGCAAAATATAGAAAATCTATTATTAGCATTATAGATCTATGAGCCACAGGCAATACCTGATGGTCGGAAACCACAGGCCTGCACCGCCAAACATACCTCTTACCTGACGAATGACACTTGCAACACTGATTGTCCAATATTATGAAATATTACGGCAAAAATCGATATTTATGAACATTTCTAAACAGAAATGTACACATTTCTTTGTTTATTTTTTTTACTATAAACCAAAAATCAAGGTAAAATCAAATCCTGAATTCTCCTGAATGTGAAAGGAACTGTGCTGGATCCAAACACGAACCATTATTTGTGTTTGCTTTATTTTACTGTTTTACCGCTAGACGGCACTAGCCTGTCCACATACTCCACCTCCCTTCATCCACTTCTTCTACTCATCTCCCTTGTCATCCACATCCCTTTCAACCACTCCCACATCCCCCTTCCTCCCTTAAACATCTTCTCCCCAGCATCAACCCATCTTCAACCTCCCAAACACACACACACACACACACACACACACACACACACACACTCACTTGTACTCCATCATCACACTGGGGGAGGAGGAGGAGGAGGAGGAGGATCAAACTGTAATGGAATCTCTGGAATCACATGGAACTCCTGGAACACTGTGTCAATCCAGCGTGCCAGGCTTTCCAAACCAGATTCTGGAAGGATTCCTTAACCCCCAAGGTCCACACCCTTAGAAAATAATGACCACCACCTGACGACCACTTCCCTAAATACCTCCCTTGCCACTGCGGGGGGAGAGAGGGAGGGCAGTTACCAGGGAAACAAACGAACATGAGAGAGGGAGGGAGGGTAACCTGCAGCGCAAGGCATTATGGGAGCGACCACGAAAGAAAATGGGCGCACACCACATAAGGAAAAGTACGCCACCACGGCAAGTCACCACGGCAAAACATTAGCAAATAAGAGAACCCACTATGGCAACAACCTCTGCAATGACTACAGCAAGCCAGTACACAAGAGAGGGGCACCATGGCGGCAAGATGCACGGCGGCCCAGCACACACCGCACATCACACACCACGACAGGGTGTTTGTGTCCCCCCCCACACACTGCCACCTCTCCAGAAGCCTTGGTCATCTGGTCCTGCCTCTCGTACTTGCTCAGGAGCAGTAGAGAGGGTCAGTACTATACAACGCTATCAGACCGTCTGGCCACCGATATCATACCATAAAGTGTAAACATACAGACATGGAAGAGAGGAGAGTGAGGGGTGACCTGATCAAAACCTCCAGTCTTTTAGATCATCGTGATGATGTAGATTGTGAAGAGTTTGTTGACAAATACGGGGACAGAACACCCAGAGGCCAAAATACGGGGACAGAACACCCAAAGGCGAAAACATGAAAATTAAGAATAAAATCATTAAGGAGATGAAATTACTCATAGTAAAACAATGAAAAGAATGGAATAAACCGAATATGATAAATTGAATGCGTGGAGCATACAAAGTTAACAAAAAAAAGTGTATGATTGAGGAGAAATTTCAAAAGATGGGGCCCCTACAAATGTACAACTCCCTACCTCCCCGTACAGTAATGTAAATTACAAATCCTTACACACACGTACACCTCCCACACGAATAAAGTAATTACAAAAAAGGGGCAGGTGAACCATCTTCTCACCTCAGGTGACAATAAAGTGTATAAAAATACATAAAACAACTGTTTAAATTCTATACCGAAATAAAAGGGTAATATTACGAGTAAAAATACAATAAAATAATTATCAAAAACTATGGATACAAAAATAAATCTGTGAACTATCAATGCACAAAATGATAAAAAGACAAATCCAAAATAGAAAGGTCTAAAATTAGGGAACTATTTTCGTCAGAGCAATGGTGAGCGACGTCGCAAATTCCCCTCCACCAACACGGGCCAGACAAACACCACGAGCTGTGTTGGTTTTTCTCCTCTGTGTGTGTGTGTGTGTGTGTGTCCCGCCACGTCAGACAGCCCGAGCGCACGTCAGCGCCGCCAGCAGGAAGGTCTAGCGGGGGTGACTCACTGGTGCCAGCACTGGCCAGGTAGTCACGCACGTCCGCCCGGGGAGGGAGGTACGTAATGCAGTATGCGCTGCAGCTTTACGACACGAACAGCCTGAACGATCATTACAGGTTACGGTCGACACACCTGGACAGCAGTCGGTGCCTATGTCCCTCTTGCCCCCAGCTATAGGCACAGTGGAGGATTGGCATTCTTTTACATCCGCTGACACAGATACGAGCGGGTTGTGACACAGATACGGGCGGGTTGTGACACAGATACGGGCGGGTTGTGACACAGATACGGGCGGGTTGTGACACAGATACGGGAGGGTTGTGACACAGATACGGGAGGGTTGTGACACAGATACAGGAGGGTTGTGACACATATACAGGAGGGTTGTGACACAGATACGGGCGGGTTGTGACACAGATACGGGAGGGGGTTGTGACACATATACAGGAGGGTTGTGACACAGATACAGGAAGGTAGTGACACAGATACAGGAGGGTAGTGACACAGATACAGGAGGGTTGTGACACAGATACGGGCGAGTTGTGACACAGATACGGGCGGGCATTCTACACGAATTGTTGGCATAGGTTTCAGGACAGCCTCTGGCACAGGGAAAAACATTCAAGATTAGGAGAAAGTTCGTGGAAATGAAAACAATCTCACAGGGATATTGAAATATTCCCCCACTCTTGAGTATTCCTATACCCAAATGAGAAGATATTCCTTCAAAGACGAGTGAACACACACACACACACACACACACACACACTTTGGTATTCGAATGACGCAATATCGAATACCAACACCGCTACGTAGTTGGCTACTGGTGAGCAATGTGCCTCGCTGGGCTTGCATGCATACCATCGACTTCCAAGTCTCACCATCGACCCAGAAATCATTTATTATTGAAGAAACTTAAAAGTTCTGTACGACACCTCTGGTCCACTGACACCACAAGCCTTACATTTATTGTTGGTCTTTCTTGGTCAACAACGACATTATGCCAATCGCTGAGAGCCGCGATTTCAGAACATGCCCATCTTCAAAACCTCTTGATCACGACGGTACGACACTCGAACTCGACAGTGCGACCCGTGAGTATAACGGTACGGCCCATGAGCACGACGGTACGACTCATGAGTACGACGGTACGAACCATGAGCACGACGGTACGACCCATGAGTACGACGGTACGAACCTTGAGCATGACGGTACGACCCATGAGCACAACGGCGCGACCCTAGGCATGAAAGTACGACCCATGATCACGACGGTGCAACCCTTGAGCTCGACGGTACGCGCCTTAGGGTATGATGGCATAACCTCTGTCCTGACCTTGAAGGGTCACGTCAAAGGCCAGGCCATCATACCTAAGGCTTCGTACCCCCGTCTTCCAGAGCCGTACCATTCATATCTCAAAGTTAGAAAGGCAAATCAAGTAACTGATAAAGAGTATAACATATTAACTGAAGTTGCGCGCAAACACACACACACACACACACACCGTACTGAGCAACGAATAAGTTGCATAGTTCTTCGTTCGTTTCAAGATACAAAAATAACATCATTTCCTTTCCCTTTCCTTTCCAGGTTTCCAGACCGCCAGTGTGTCGCCTGGTATCCAAGTTTCTAGACCGCCACTGTAACGCCTGGTATCCAGGTTTCCAGACCGCCAGTGTATCGCCTGGTATCCAGGTTTCCAGACCACCTTTCTGTAGCTTGGTATCTAAGTTTCTCGTTCCCATCCAGATAACAATTCCATAACTTTCTATCTTCTCCGATCATCAACAGTACTCTGGAACTGGGTGGAAGGGTCGACGAAATTGTTTAACATTCCCAAGTGTTGCAGCCAAGTGGATGCCTCAGATAAATGGCAGTCAGACAGTAGGCGACTCGGTGAGCACGACGGTACGAGTGTTTACGATGGTACACGTTCTTCGAGCACGACGGTACGACCCTTGGGGTATGATGACCTGGCCTTTGACCTGACACTTAAAGGTCAGATTGAAATCAACGTCAACATACCAAAGGGTCGTACCGTCAGGCTTAAGAGATTACAGACCTGGAAACATCAGCCCAGATCAACTTCTGTAAATCACTTCGGCGGAAGAAGAATGAGGACGAGTCTGGAAGGCCAAGTTCCACACGAACTAGTTTCTGGCAAATGGGAAGATGCCCTTCGCTGGAAAGCAATTCGCCTCCAAGAAAAAGTGATACTCCACTATTTTTTTTCTCTCGCCCTCCTTATATCCTAATAATAATTTCGATCATAAACCATCCATCTCGTTTGTTTTTTTTGTGTGTGTATACAGATTGTCTCGCAGAGAATTGTGATATACGATGGAAGGCGACACGCCTAATGGACCATTTCGAGTGTAGAAGCCAATTTTCTCTCTCTCTCTCTCTCTCTCTCTCTCTCTCTCTCTCTCTCTCTCTCTCTCTCTCTCTCTCTCTCTCTCTCCATCGGTAAGAATTATCACAGCCACCAGGACTAGTCGTGAACCTTCCGCTGGAACAGTTATTGGAGGTTAACTAACGTGGGTCTCATGGACGTCCCGAGTCTACTGCATCTTCCACACAACAGAGTCCAATGCGAATGTCCCGACAGAGGACGTCCCCCACGCCTTGTCTCGTTTACTCTCAGCCCCGTGTGAGCACGAGGATACGACCCCGTCAGCACACCAGCGCGGCTTTTGAGCACGAGAGTACGGCCTTTAGATACGATGGCGTGTCCTTGAGCCTCAGTAAGTCCTTTCAGGATCAAGTTAAAGGTTACAGACCACCATACCCAAGGGTCGCACCATCCTGCTCAAGGGTCGTGCCCCTGTCGTGAAGCATTTACCTAAACCGACACTCAGAGGTAAGGCAATTCAACTATCAAACTGATGAGAAACATTACACAAATGTAAACATTTTCAGGTACGAATTGGGAAGAGACACAGTAGCTCACTCTGCCGTCAGCCAAGACTGTGAGGCTCGCCCACTCTATCATCAGTGGATAACTATCACGTGTTCTTGTGTACATAAATAACAACTATAACTCTCTAGTATGGCTAGTAAGACGTTCACACGTTTTACCCTTCTACCGTATATTGCTGAAAGCATGTAGAAGAGACGGTATATCTTAAAAAATATAAAACAAGAAAATTGATGTTATATGATTCAAAATATTCCGAAAAAATGTGTACACGACTGTGTTACATTCTTACACATTTCATTTCTTCAATGTATCAATATATTTCTCGTAAATTAGTAGCGTAAAGAACTTGGTCTCTGTGCTGATGGTGTTCTCAGCTCAGCTGGACATGAGACACGGTGTAGATTTCTCAGTCATCTGCCTCACAGTTGACACAGTCCACCTCGTCACTGAACAATCTACTCCTTATGATCGCATCCCCTCCTTCCCTTCCTCCTCCAGCCAGGCAGCGCATGTACGATGTCTGGAGGAGACACTTACTCCTCCTCGTCTTGGACCTGACTATTTTCTTTTTGTCAGCGAGTCAGTGAGAGCCCACAGGAAGGAGGTCTCCTTCCACCCCTTCCCAACAGGTCCACCAGCACGACAGACGAACCATATGTTCCTTTCCCACGTACCACATGCTCCTCTCCCACGTACCACCTCCGTTCCACTGAGAGACGACAGTCCTACGGACGCCTGGTGGTTCATTCCGGGTCTCAGTCTGTCTGCTTGCTGGATCTGACCCTTCAGTACGAGGGGTGCAGACCCCTGGGTATGATGGTGTGACCTTACACGTAGCTCTGATGGGTTAGGTCAAATCAGTCATCTCCCTCCCATTGTAAATCATCCCACCCACTGTAAAATCATCCCCCGACCACTGAAAATCATCTCCCCAACCAATGTAACATTTCCTACCACCACGCCAAAACTGATCTCCCCAAACTCCGCCGCGTAAACTCACTCTCTCTCTCTCTCTCTCTCTCTCTCTCTCTCTCTCTCTCTCTCTCTCTCTCTCTCTCTCTCTCTCTCATCCACTGTAAAATACCTCGCCCCCAGCCACTAAGCTCACTTCATAAAGCTATCGTCACAGGCAGAACTTTAGCTGCCCTGATACTATCCGCCCACACTTACAATTACCATGATGGGGAACAGGAAATTGGGGATGCCACATAAAATTTCCCTTCGGTTCCCTTGCCCCCACCAGGCTATCCTGGAGCCTTCCCCCACCACCACGCCGCCGTCGACAAGAGAAAGCTTTCTGACCAGCCGAGGTCTGGGCTTTATTTAAACAGATGGCGAAGCGCGTTTGTTCCTACAAGGTCCTGGTTTACCTAGCTGTGCAGACCACCTCACGCATGTCAATACTACATTACGAATACCTTTATATACCAGCGTAATAGTAGGTCTAGTATACACATACCAGTATCAAAACACTAGTTCTTATTAATCTAACTATTAATTCCAGACACGTCCAAGAACGGAAGCGGTGTTGAATCACTTCCTTAAGAAGTTCAAATATCAACCATCAGGTCCATTTTCTGCTCCTGGGTTCCATCCTGCCGGAACCTTCCATATTTACCCGGTCAATGTCGTGAGCAAACGCCATGGGAAAACTTCCACCACCATCTTGCCCCCACCACCAGCAGGAGCACCCCGGGAAATTAACGTACACGTCTTTCAAATATGGCGGCCACGAATTTCTTTATGCATATACTCACAGCCTCACTATCGGGGCCTGAGTGTCAATATGTTAAAATATAACTATTTCATAATCACATAATTAAAGTTCGACGGTACAACCCTTGGGTACGATGGTACGACCCTTGGGCACGACGGTACAACCCTTGGGTATGATGAGCTAGCCTTAGAACCCGCCTTCAGGGATGCTTAAAAGTTGTACTAATGTGATGCTCAGGGGCCGTGTACCGTGGTGTCAAGGGTCGTGCACCGCGCTGGTCGGAAGCCGAGAGCCTCGAGTGCACGTCCAAGGAGGAGGAGGAGGAGGAGGAGGCAGAGGTAGACGACATCCGAGCCAAGGCTACCACACACCTCCCTCCCTACATAGTCTTCACGAGCAGTAAAGTTAAATTACACTAAACTGTTAAACAGAATTCTCCAACTACCTCAAGCTATCGCCTCCCCTCACTCCCCGCCACTCTGTGCGGGCTGGTAAAAGTAAAACGAAGTGTTTCCTCTTAAATTCATCCCTTCTATTTATACACAGGCAAGCACTACCAAACGACCCTTGAGCACCATCAAGTTACTGGACAAGCGATCAAACCCTAGTGTCGTACAGTCGTACTCAAAGTCGTACAGTCAGTCATCAAACCGCTAACAGAGCACCTAGTAAAAGAAAAATAAAAGATACAATTCAATTCAAATCAATGAAATTTTCAAATCACATTTTTACACAATAAAGTGTCTTCGTAGCTGCCAACACACACACACACACACACACACACACACACACACACACACACACTCATCCATCCCCTCCAGCACCTAAGGAAAGCCGTGGTGGAATTACCTTTCACTTGACAGTTATTTCCAGCAACACCCAACAGCCACGGGAACTTTGCTGACCCTCAACATAAAACGGGAAATGAAAATAAAAAATTGGAAACCCTGGAGGTCGTAGGTCAGCAGAATCGAGTTTCCATATCGGCAATAATTTTACAAGTCACGTCGGATCATCTTTTCCCTTCTCTCCCTCCACCTTCCGGGCCAGCGAATCGACTGTCAACGTCTTGGATTTCTTGAATTTTTATTGGCTGGATCTTGTCCACTACGGGATAAGGCTAGAGAAAAGAATGATGGCCAGTCAGTAGGTTGGCGGATACCGCTGGCGTGCCTGGCGCCAAGGACTGGGGGTCCTTGGCCATCTCTCTGGTGGTCGATGGCATTCGACCTCCAAGGGTTCGACGTTCTTATCACTTCCTGTGTTCGACAAATGGGTCAACCCTCTTTATATCGCCCGAACCCGATATTCTGGGTCCGTCCCAGGTGGACTTGGCTGCCGACCCGTCTGGCAAAGGTGCTGGAAGCCTCGGAGTCTGGAAGCCACCACCTGGCGCGGGCTTGCTGTGTCGCCAGTATGGTTACAAGACGCCATCCTCACACACACACACACACTTCCAGACCGACCGTAGCCTTACAACCTACACCTGCCCGCTGGCCAGGCAACATCACATGTACTCTTGTACCCCCGGAGCCTCGTTAGCAGCAGGTACCGGGGCTCTGGAAACGACTATATCTTTATTGCATTCTTAATTCCTTGTACACGACGGTGCGACCCTTGAGCATGAGTGAGTGGCCCTTGAACGCGACGATACGACCCTTGAAACAGGCCTGTGGTGGCCAGGTCACCCTACCCAAGCAAGGGGCGCACCGTCGCGCGCTCCTGGGGCTTAAAACCTGGCATTTAACATAGGACCGCCGGCCGGCTGCCACGACCTGGTGAGCTGTGGTGTGACGTGGATGACCTCTGGTCCCGGGGAGGAGATACACACCCGCCAGCATCCCTGATCAGGGGGACGAGGACACGCACGCCCAGGCAGGAGTGGCGGCTGACCAGCAGATAGGACATGTAGGGATGCAACGTGGGACATGGGATGGAAGGGAGGAGACAGTAGGAGGAGAGGCAGGTCCCAGGAAAGGAAAGAACAGAAGCGGACATCGAGGCGGAAATGATAAATGGCGAGAGGAAAACAGATCAGCGAAGTTCGGCAGTGAGGAGGTGTGGGTTCCTGGCTGGCACAGACGAGAGAGAGAGAGAGAGAGAGAGAGAGAGAGAGAGAGAGAGAGAGAGAGAGAGAGAGAGAGAGAGAGAGAGGCGTGGGGGGAGTGAATAAAGCAAGAGAAATTGGAACAGGACCAGTGGGACAGAAGCGGGTCTGGGTGTGAACGATGATACAAGAGCAAGGATATGAGAGAGAGAGAGGAGACAGACGACCCCAGAGGAGCACAGCAGAGTGAAGACAGGCAGAACACGAGAGGGGAGAACCGATGATGACAAAAGAAGTGAGGGAGGAGGAGAGGCTAGTGATGGTGAACAGATAAGGTGGAGGGGAGAGTGAACCTTCCACTTCTCTCTCTCTCTCCTTCACTCTCACGGCAGCCACCACAACCACCTGGCGAACTGCAGGTGACCGCAGGAGGAGAGGCACCTTCAGCCAGGCTGTTCCATCGTCTGATGACCTAATATAATACTACAATTTCGTCAGACGACTTATCTCTTGAAAGGAGTCTATCCTGTCCCTGCCTTAGAGCTGTGTGTGTGTGTGTGTGTGTGTGGACCCGACACTGCCCTAAGCGCTCCACTAGCGAAGGCGACCGCGCTTATCAACTCACAGCATCGATTTCTGGCGAGTTCCAAGTTTAGTTCGATCGCTTATTTGGTCGTGTGTGTGTGTGTGTGTGTGTGTGTGTGTGTGTGAGAGAGAGAGAGAGAGAGAGAGAGAGAGAGAGAGAGAGAGAGAGAGAGAGAGAGAGAGAGAGAGAGCATGACCCGTGAACCTTCAAGAGCTACAGACAGCGTCGCAAGGTTTTAGCTTTGCCTTCCCCGAGCACCGCTCCTCCACCTGCCGGACAAGCTGCGGTATTCTCTCCTGGCAGCCGTGAAATTTTGATGATGTGGGTCGACGGCAGATGTTCCCATCCAGGTTATGAGGAGCCAGACCCCGCCTGTCCTCACGTCACACACACACACACACACACACACATCACCCGCCACGCCGACCATACCACCACCAGCAGCTCGGCCAAGACCCCAGCAGGTGCGAACCCCAGCCGAGACTGTCGCATCCTAGCAACCCACCTGAACGAAGAGGGATGGGGACGCGTGCCCCAGGGGTACAGGTTTATTAGATCCATCCAGTCCAGTTTCCAGTCAGGATTCATCCCATGTATCCAGATCAGTCTGGCTATACCCTGGGCCCAGAGAGACGGTGTATGTCTCTCCTGGCTACAGACTAGTTCCTGCATGAGGCTAGTTTACTACATCACTAAGGCCCTCCTCCAACCAGACTCACTGTTAAGGTCGGGCAGAAAATGACAAATAAACGAGTTACTATCTTCTCCTCTCTTACCAATACACTACAATCATACGACAGCCCTGAGTCTTCCAGGAGTTACTGCAACGCTCTTCAACAGTACTGTTAGTACCTGATATAATACATTGCCTTCACGGAATAACATTCAAGATCTAATATATATATATATATATATATATATATATATATATATATATATATATATATATATATACACACACACACACACACACACATATATATATATATATATATATATATATATATATATATATATATATATATATATATATATGAGGAAAAGTCCTGATATCTAAATGCCTCTCCTGCCTTTGTGAGGCAGCGTCAGAAACAATCGAACAATGGTTTCATTTACACAGCCCCTCCCCTCCCCCCTCACACACACACACACACACACACACATTACTACGTCGTAATGTTTTACGTTACGACGTCTGATCGTGCCATGATGGTTCAGACTAACGACAGTATGTCCCATCCCGTCCCACCCCGTATACCACAAAGCCAATTCGTCTTATTCCATGCACGCCTCTCTTCCTCTGGAACATCCAGGTTTCCCCCCATACCCCCTCGAGGCATCCATCACTCCATCCTTCCATCTCCTTAAGGGTCAGGTCAAAGCCCAGGCCATCGCAGCCAAAAGGTCGTGCCGTCGTGCTCAGGGTGTCAATATTTCCCCCAGAAGACATGGTGGAGAGAGGTACGGAGTGGGAGTTGGGAGGAGGGTGTGTAGGTTGACAACCAGGTGACGTGGGGCTGTCACAGCTGGGGTATTTACAGATCCGTGACCTCACCTGGTGAAAGACCACGCCATCTGTGGCCCAGTATGGCCCCCCCCATCCTCCACCACCCACCGGCACCTCCCCTACTGAACAACTGCTTCCAATCGGCTCCAGAGAGAGAGAGAGAGAGAGAGAGAGAGAGAGGACATTTGGGGGGAGGGAAATTCTACCTTGGGCACACAAGCGTAAGGACGGGAATAAAAGAGACGGAACGAGAGGCGGCGTGGCAAAACGACCTAAACCTGGTCGGTCGTAGGCAGTTACGATCATCGTACGACCCTTTGGGTGTGGTGATTGGCCCCGCCCTTAAAATGATCCTAGAAAAAAAAAAAAAAAAAGGTAAGGCAGTAGGTAAACACGGGCTCGAAAACAAGCACATAAACGCAAATAATACGAGCGTTCGTACGTTACCTAAACATTACAACCACACACACACACCAGCCAGCCAAGAGGAGTAATGTTGACGCAATGGTTGTTACGTGCTGGCTAGGTGGCTGGTGGTGCGCTCAAGTGCTGCAGGGTTGGGTAGCACTGCCGGGAGGATAGTGTTATGCCACGCCCACGTAACCTTCAACACCAGTGCGGCCACACACACACACACACATGCCAGAGAACTCTTCCCACCCCCCTTCTCCCCCCGACCGTGCAAATAGGTAATCAGTTACCTAACACGCTACGATGATTACCGCTATACAGAGGCCATTATGCTTTCTCCTCTGCTGCAGAACAGCAATTAAAATCTTACGACTTCGAGCGCCGCGTGCTCAACACACACCCCACCTTTCCACCCCCTTTTGGGCAGGGGGTGGGGGGGGGGAGGGAGATAGCCTGGCCTTTGAAGGCCCAGGTCAAAGGTCAGGTCATTGGACAAAAAATAAAAGCAACAATGACTTTTACCACAACCATGTGTGCCAGTCTAACAACATACCCACCCACCTCCCCCGTCCCCCCTCCCCTCTTCTTCACACGTTCCTCTAATCACCCACCACACAGGAAACAACCCGTAACAAGCCGTTGGGCCCACAGTGGCTGGCGCTGATCCCACAACAGGAGTAGCTCAGCACAAGTGTCAACTCTCCACCAACCCCTTTCATCTGGCCCCATGACGACCTCCCCCCACTCTCTCTCTCTTTCTCTCCCCTCCCCGTATCTCCTTCCTCTCCCTTTAATCGTCCCTTTCCCGCCGGCCCCTTTCCCACAATCAGGCATCCACGATGATCACCCCCTCACACCCACATCCGCCCACACCACCACCCTACCAATGTAAACAAACTGGTTTCAATAACATGGAGGGAGGGAGGGAGGGAAGAGGGGGGGAGGGGAGGCTGCCCGCCTTAATTCCCGCGCGTGATGGTCAACACGACGCTACGACCCCCGGACACGACAGTACGACCCTTGAGCACGATGGTACGACCCTTGAGCACGACAGTGCGAACCTGGAGCACGATGGTACGACCCTTGAGCACGACGGTACGAAATTGAGCACGATGGTACGACCCTTGAGTACGAAAGTATGCCCCTTGAGCACAATGGTACGACCCTTGAGCACGATAGTACGACCCTTGAGCACGACAGTACGACCCTTGAGCACAACAGTGCAACGCTAGAGCACTAGAGAACGACAAATGGTTCAAGATAAACTGGCTTTTGTACCTGACCCTAAACAGTCAGGTGAAAGGCCGGGTCATTATACCCGAACGGTCGTACCATCACGCGCCACGATCGGCAGTGTCGGGATCCTGGCGTAAGTGGCGGTGGCCCGGTACAGGCGGTCGCTCGGTCGCCATTTTGTCTTCTTGGAGGGTGAGCGGGGTGACGGGTCGAGTGAGGGGGTGAAGGAAGGAAGGAAGGGGGAGGTGATGCTGCTGGGATCGGGAGAGCAGCAGGTGTGTGTGTGTGTGTGTGTGGAGAGAGAGAGAGAGAGAGAGAGAGAGAGAGAGAGAGAGAGAGAGAGAGAGAGAGAGAGAGAGAGAGAGAGAGAGAATGGGGAGGGGGGTCTGTCCGCCTGCAGGGAGGTGGGGGTCATCGAACATTACATGTATACACACGGGGTTCACAAGGTCTTGGAGGTTGTGTGGCGGGAAGCGTAGCCAGCCAGCCAGCGGTGTGGTAGGTGTGGTGGTGATGGTAAGAAGTGCGGGAGGTCTGGCCACAACACATGCTAGCTTACTGACAACAAGGTGGTACAGAGGCGTAAGCCAGGAGGCTCTGGGAGCATGGTAATAATTACCTTAAGTTCATATTTACTGTATGACCTCTTTAACAGAACCATTATCAAGCCAAACACTCCTTAATTACCACTCTAAATGGGTGCCAACGAGCTTAAATGAACCCAAATCTAATAACCAAATACCCAACCCCTTGTCTTACTCATCATTTAAGAAGCTAATTACCCAACGCTCCATTAATCCAAGTATTACCGAGTAATCGCCTCCGATAATCATGTAATTAAAGATATCACGGATGTCGGCTGTTCCCAAGATGCTCCCGTATGCAATCCATTCCGATATTAGCTTAAGACAAGTTTGGGGAGAAAAAAAAAATGAAAATTCCCGAACTGGGACTCAAATCAGGCGTGATATGGCGCAACAAGCGCGCCAGACATACGCTGTTCAGTTCAGATGGGTCGACATGACCCCCAAGCTACACAGGAGTAACCCAGCGTCAGATAAGCGTTCACGATAAGCGAAGCCGTTAGGTCAAAGGTCAGGCCATGATACCCAAGGGTCGTACCGCTGGGGTCCCAGTCATTCCGTCGTCGTGCTCTGGGGGTCGTACGTACCCGTTGTGCTAGAGAGGCGCGTCTCGTCGCGCTCAAACGGTTTGAGATTAATGGACAACTTGGTTGCTATTACCTCCACCGAGTGGGTCGCAAAAAGCTCAAGGCAATCTGGGTGAATTATTGTCCTGAACTTTAAATGGCACAACACAAGTTGGTGGGAGTTTAAAGTTTACACTCAAGCCACTCGGAAACCCCGGGATTTCGCGGGATTTTAAATTCGAGGTGGAGTAATTACTGTCTACTTCCATGTAAAATAATGATAATGAACACGCAAAATTTAGTCAAGTATAGCAAAAAATTCACCTTCAGTTCAATTAAACCTAAATCTGTATTATCCTTTTTAAGCCCTACAATATGCAGTAACTGGCAACTTATCCCTGAGTAGATGCAAAATTTTCCAGGTGAAACGTCGAATTTGCATTCTGTTTATATATCATTATTCAGTGCATACATAGTACATATCCTTCCTTGTTTTGAAAGCACAGCCACTTCATGTTTAACTGTCAAGCATAAAACTGTTCGTGTACATTCTCACGTCCAACTCGAGCCAATTCACATTTCCAAACCATAGCTAAATGATTTCGTACTTATGAAAACCTGCTTCGCTCAAATACGTTGAAATCAAATTCACCGACACATCCTGCAGTTTACATCATCTTCACATCACGAATACATGGAGTAAATGGCGAAAATGTCTCGGCGCCTTCCTGCTTGTTGACCGTATTACGACCATGGTAGTCAGGAAGGAAGCAGTCAGTTCCAACTCACTCACGGTGTAAAGGACTAATGTAGGATACGTCAGAGAAAGAAAGACACCACGAATGAATATCCCGTGATTCGTGTGGTTCTGTATCATACATAATGTATATCATGTATAATATGCTGTGTTGTCGAAGTAGCTAACTTTCTCAAATCCACAAACTGTGTTAATTTCCCAGTTAATGTTATATTTCTTTCGAATACACATGAACGAAAGGCAGTTCCCTACAGCAATGTGAACGAGTAGAGTTTTATTCAGCTTGGAGTAAAAAAAAAAAAAAAAAAAAGCATATGAAATCAAAGGCATTAGAAAACAAAACCAGCTTTAATTTGCCATCAGTCCTTGAGAAAATAAAAGTTAGGGAACAACTCCAGCTTCGCAAAACAGCTTCGAACAAAAGCGAGTGTGAGGGACAGAACAGCCTCCCGCCTGGAGCACCTCAGCCACAAAACAGAACCATCAACACTTCTGACAAGTTCTTTAATCAATCAAAGACAACATATTTCCTTAATGGCCTTTGTCCTCTAGTTTTCATAACTTGACCATCGAGGACAACACCGCACCGTAACCTAATCAAACATTTGGCTTCTACAGATATTCAGTGACGAGGGGGAGACCTGGTTATTGTTCGATGTGAACTTCATCTAATCAGCGTCATTGCGTTGTACTTTCTCACCGCTTGAATACAACGTATAACGCATTAACGCTATTGTATAAGTGACAGCGTACTCTCCACAACAGATCAAGGTGCAAAAGACAATCTTCAGCTGCATTAGAATAACTGGCATTCTGACGATATTCAGTGGTATGGGGTGGGACAAACATGGGGTGCGACAGGAGTGCGAAAGAGAGACCATACGCCACATCATGAGCCGCTCCAGAAACTTCCAGCGGGCGGGATGGCGGGCGACCCAGGGACGCGCGCCCGACCGCCCAACAGAAAACGCACATATTAATAAACCTTTCGCACAACACGGTAACTATTTTTATACTGCATTTACATCACTAATGAGAACTTCTCGATCAAAAAAAAGGGGGGGAGGGAGGCAGTACATTTATGATATCTGCAAGGGCTAGAACAACCCTTAACCTTTAATATCAGAATCCCACCATTACCATAAACCACCGTGTTGCCGTGTGGTCTTCAGGTACGAAACAACATTTGCCCAACGAGCTGTTAAAGTGTCAAGCCGATGCCACAGACAAATGGCCTAGACGAAAGGTACTGATAATGACTCAACTGGTGGGCAGTTTTTGACCAAGGTAGTCCGTTGTGGGGCAACGGTGCAATTAGGATGGATAGTTAAGGAGAACCATCATGTTCTTTGACAGCGTTTACGTTCTCGTCTTCTGCTTAATAAATGGAGAACATTTTTCTAATCGTGGAACTATCCACTGACTTCCGTATTACCCACCGAAGGTTCAAAATAACACACAGGACTATACTTAGTGGAGGAAATACCGTTAACAGACTTGCACTATCTCTCGCCATCTGTTGCTAATAACAGGGAGTTACTACCTGTCTCGTCTCTGGATATTGATTATAACTTGTACGTGACGTGCCGCTGCACCACACCCCCTTAAGACCCCCTTACTCTTCCCCCCCCCCCCCCCGCCTCTCTCTCTCTCTCTCTCTCTCTCTCTCTCTCTCTCTCTCTCTCCTATTCTTTCCCTTGGTTCTTCCTTCATTACCTATCGATCTCAACTCTCGTTTCCGCTTCCCGTGCTAATTTATTTCCAACATTTTAATTTCCTCTGCTCCCTGTCTGTTGGCTTTTTCCTACCTCCCCTCGTCCCCCTCATTTGTTCAAATTTCCTCCACTTCCACATTTCTCTTTCCTGTTATTTTCCTCCCCTTCAGTGCCTTCTTTTTCACCCATTCACCCAGCCTTCACCAGCTGTCTGCTTACTTTTATCAGCTCTCTCTCTCTCTCTCTCTCTCTCTCTCTCTCTCTCTCTCTCTAAGTAATGGGGAAGAAAGTGTATGAAAGTTAACGTCAAACATCTTGGAAGCTGGCACGGAAGACGTTGATCCAAATCAAGTGATTAATTTTCTACCCAACAATATTCACCAATATATATATATATATATATATATATATATATATATATATATATATATATATATATATATATATATGTAACATTTCTCATTCCACGTGTGTTAGAGTTAACTGAAGCCTTTAACTTACTTCCCGTATTACGAGATAACTGTTATGTGATCCGTAATTATCATGATGATGTGTTTACATATCTTCCCGTAGAATTTCACATTAAAAATCTATGATCTTAATTACATCTAATGTAAGACTTTCCAAACAGCCGGTATGGACGACTTCCTGTCCGTCATTCACCATGAAATATTAACAAACACAAATCAAAGCTAACCCAACTGCCTTCAGGACCTGCCTGCTTCATAAACTTAACCTCGTCACTAAAAGAAAGCAATCAGGCTGAATGAAAGAGGAAATATAATGACAGAGCAGCAACAGATAAATAGGCAGATAAGAGAGGTAATTGCACATGGCATCACGGAAGACTTGTGTGTTGTTAGGTTAGCAGTGGTGTGTGAGGGGGAAGGAGGGAGTCAGGTAACAGTCTGCCCCCAACTGCTGCGCCCCCGTACTGTATAGCCGACTGCGACATGCACTTTAATCCGAGCGTGCGTGCATGACGCTCCTGGTGCGGCATGGAGAAGACTCGCTGGAGGAGGAGGAGAAGGAGGAGGACGTAGGAGCATACTGCTGCTGCTACTCCTCCTTCTCCCCTCCCAACCCATGTCTGCCGCGGATTCAAGAACTTCGAGGAAGGGAGGGAGGGAAGGAGGGAGAGGGAATTAGTTACGCCGGCCCAAGTTATATGTTGGAAAATTTCGCCTTATGACTGCAGGGCGACGAGTATCGTTTTCTGTGGGCCAGCATACTGCGCCTGTGCCACCCCCCCCCCCAACATACACACGGTGGGGGGTGGTCCAAAGTCCCCCCCCCCCAACCCCACCTTTCCCCCCCCCTCGCTCACAGCTGCCACACCACAGCCACGGTCTAGGAAAAGGAAAAGATAATGATTACAGATGAGAAGGAGGGAAGAGAAAGAGGCACGGAACTCGGTGAAGGAGAGAGAGAGAGAGAGAGAGAGAGAGAGAGAGAGAGAGAGAGAGAGAGAGAGAGAGAGAGAGAGAGAGAATCTTAGGAGCAGAGTTCCGTTGGGGTTGTGTGGGTCTTTTGTTCCGTTAATACCAACATTAGTATTTTATTCCCATAAGGACTGCCATTAGATCACCATGGCAACATAAAATAACAGTAACGTCACAAATATACATTACTACGACCTAGCTTAAAGTCGGTACAAGATACGTCATGTGGACATAATGATTTGGTTGTAACGATTTTCCGTTTTTGTCAATCACAATCGCACGCGGGCTTACATGGCGGAGTAGCTAGCTTGGCTGACCATGATAATACGCACGGCGGGCCCGTCCGAGTTCGAATTCTGGGCGTGGCAGGCGGACCACAACCAACCCTGGTGTTCATCCCTCCCCCAGACTTAAACTGGTAGGGAGGGGTGTGTGTGTGTGTGTGTGTGTGTGTGTGTGTGTGTGTGTGTGTGTGTGTGTGTCCTCACACATAAGCAAATGCATCGTCCATTTGTACAAGGTTAAGAGACTGAAAGGTGATTACTTAGTTCATCACCGCTAAACTGCCTACCCACCCCCTGGCTATCCTCAGTCCACTGACCCACACTGAGGGTGGTTTCCTCAGTGGTCGTCTGGCAGCTGCGGTGTGTGTATGCCACAACTCCTCGGGGGTCGCCGTGCTTTCCCCCCCGTACCTCCTGGGATTCAAAGACTGACCGCGTGCATGGTGAGGGAGGGGGTGGGGAAGCCATCCCTCCTCCTCCTCCTCCCTCCTCCCACAACCCCCACACAGCCACCCGTAAGGAGCGAACTTTGCTCCTCACGGCCCACGCTCCGCTCATTCTCCCCAGCAACGAATTACGTCAGCGATTCGTAAATTTGTCCGAGCTGCCACTCCTGCAGGGTTGACAAGGGCCTCTCACGCAGCAGCGTCTATGGTCCACTCTCTCTCTCTCTCTCTCTCTCTCTCTCTCTCTCTCTCTCTCTCTCTCTCTCTCTCTCTCTCTTCCAACACGTATAACCAGGGGTTACGATCCACGTCACATTATACTTCATAATGCGATGTGGGCAGTACTCACGAGTTACGACCGCGACGTGGTGGGGAGAGCGGGAGACGGAGGTAGAAGGTAGTTCTGGTAAAATCGAGTGTTCTGTGTCAGTCACCTACTAAGAAGGTCACTATGCATGCATGACGGCATGCAGGCAGGCACGATACAATGCACTAATGATTCACGTGGGAGGAATGTCTACTGGTGACGACTGGCGTCTGTTTGCCAACTCCTGTGTTGCTGTTTACTGCTGGTGTTGCCTGGTACTGCCCCCGTTATCCTTGTACTGTTGTTATTTACTGTGACCTGCCTGTTGCCTGCTCTACTGTGACTCAGGACAGCCAGGACAATGTTGTCTTGGTGTAGATGATCCAGTAGTCTACATGTGTCATGTTGGTGGTGTTGGGCCACGAGTCTGGCCACCATTGCAACCCTACCTCACCAAAGGCCCGTCAAATCCGCCATTCTGCCTCACCACTGATCCTCATACTTCCTCACACACACACACACGCACCCACTCACTCCCATCTTCTTTCCCCATCACTCCCTCAAATACCTACAACCTATCTCCACCGACGGTGTATCTTAGCCTCACACAGTTACACATGTCACAACCACGCCTCTCACTCTCTGCCACACCTCGTCCTTGAGGACCCACATTCCTCAATCACGGTCAGCAGCACTCGTCAGTCTCCCCCAGCCTGACGTTAATATATTTCCATCGCATTCCTCTCTCTCTCTCTCTCTCTCTCTCTCTCTCTCTCTCTCTCTCTCTCTCTCTCTGTCTTCTATTGCCGGGAACTACTGCCTCCGTACATCGTGCGCACAGTGCATGTACGTACGGCCAGCATCCGTTACGCTGGCTCCCTTACCCTCGGTAAGTCCCCTCTCCACCGTCATCCCCACACCTCATCTCCCCAGTGACGTCACCCTAGCTAGCCACTACTCCACTATGGACGACCCATGAAGCGGCGCACGACCTCCTCTGACCACCTCCGACCTTCACCCAGACGTTGGAGTATGACCACACCATCCTGCTCTTGGTCAACCTTCCCTATCCTTCTACACCTCCCGCAGGCAGTCTTCCGTACAGACCTGTACGTTCGCTCTACTGTCTACCCACCGTGGACACCGGGGAGCCGTCTGCGTATAACACCACCCTCGTCGTGTTCCAGCGTGACGCCCTCGTCTGCATCTCCAGGCAGCACCTCCCTCGCACCACCTCCGTCAGGCTGCAGATATCTAAACCACCACAGGAGACAAGCCGTTCACACACACACACACACACACACAAATGAATCAATAAAACACACCCACACATGCACAAACGTGTAATCCCACAAATAACACACCTATACAAACACACATGATGATGTTTCTATTACCTATGCCCCACCTCACCCGGCTCGCTTTTATCGAGAACTGAGGTGGCTAATATTTACAGATGGGGGTTAAGGGGAAGGGGGGGGGGGGGGGGGCGGTCGAGACCCACCAACAAGAATCCGAAAAACACACGACTTCAACCCATTTGGCTTTTAGGAATTCCCGGGCCACTACAGTGCTAAACCTCAGCCGCCCCACCCCCCTCTCTCTCTCATATATATATATATATATATATATATATATATATATATATATATATATATATATATATATATATAGGCACAACTTGGTCGTTAAACGTAAAAATTAACTCAAGGAAATCGCTAGTCAAGTTCTAAGTTCCTCCATGATCCCAAGTCCCTGGCAGACTGGACACAATAACTTATGCCATCTTGAGTAAGATATCGCATTATGTTGCCCAAATGTTCATGACTTTGTTCAGGGAATTTTGCAACACGTCAACGCAGCAGCACATCCCATCCTTCATCACGTCGGTACGACCCTTAAGCACGGCGAGACGACCCTTGAGCACGACAAGGACGACCCTCAGGTATGACAGTGAAATCAAACTCATTCACCAATGTGAAGTAACCATCTTCCAGGGCAAAACAACTTCGTCCCTTCAGGCACGTAAAGTACACTTGTCAACTTGACGAGTCTTATCTGTACGTGTGTGAGAGGCTTCACTGTTGGGTCGCCCCGTGCAGCCATAAGAATGGAGGAAGAAGGGATGGGAGGAAGGGGAAGAAGAAGAGGAAGAGGAGGAACTGATGCATCTTGATTATACCATTCGCTGGTCCGACCTCCTATCCACCGTCCCTGGAGACTGTGTTTAACTGGTACCTATCCTTCTACGTGATGACTGGTGAGGTGTCATTAACTAGTCATACCATACATATATATTCTAGGTTAATGGCCGACTAGCCCAGGGGTAGATCATATCATTCTGATAAGTGCAAAGGCGAGACACTTAACCCCGACTTATCAGACGAAGATAATACCGTACACTGTTTGGCAACATCGCGTCAAGAACTGGTCAAACTACAGCTTCCAAACAAAACTAATTGTTGGGTCAACAAACATAAATAAATAAATGAATAAATTTTCTCCCTATGTGCTGGGTCTGAGACGAGTGAGGCGCTGCCAGGCGCCCTTACTGCTGCAGGAGGTAGGGGGCAACGACGAAGTGTACCACACCTCCTGCAGGAGGAGAGCATAAAGGCGGCCTTTGCTGCTGGGCAGTATTGCCACCTCCCGTTTTCTGTGAGCGGAGGACCGGGAGGGAGAGGATGGACGCGGGAGGGGGGTTTCGGGTGTAATTCGAGTGATCGGCGCATGTTGCAATGCCTTCCCGACAGACACGTACACGAAAGTAACGCGTTCTTCAACACACACACACACACACACACACACACACACACAGGCAAATGAAGTCACGTATGCGTGCACACACACACACACCACCGCCCACACACAGTCTCTCCGGTCATTACGGAGGCAACACAAGTTTGCACATTTTTACCGCCATAAAATCCATTAGCTCGCCCTCCCCTGCTACCCAGGGATACGTGGCTCATATATTTTTCATTTCGTTTACAATTTCAAACTTATTTACCAGCTTATTTACCACAGCGGCATAAAATACGGCACCTGATTGAATCGTCATGGCTGGCGGGTGTCGAACACTTGCTCTCGCCGTCGAGCGCAATGTAGATGACGTGATCCCAAGTTTTCCCGCCAACACTGCAAGGTGGTGCCAGCCGACCTGGTGACGTCATAACTGTGATTCACCCGTTGAAGACTTTTTCCCGAACTTTGGTCATAACTTGGGGAAAACGACCCTTCTATGTCCATACACCGCTCTCGATGCACGCTGTATATACACGTGCCTCCACCCACCCTTAGTCATGCACGTTTCACACATACAATGAACTGCTTTGTCTACATAAACTTCAGAGAAATTAAGCGTTTGTAATTAGGGAAGAAAATACAAGTCTGCCTCACAGCTACACTTCCCACCGTATGCAAACTTAACCACAGAGGTAATGGATTCATTACTTATATCCTTACAGCTGGCCTGTTTCTGTACTTATAAAAAGTGTGGTTGTGCCAGAGGAACCACCAGTCCCTAGTTAATTTATACCACATCGTCCACAACTTTGCACCAAGTTGCCTCCCTCTCTGCAGTCTCTTCCTTCATGTTTAATCTACCGCAACAAGAGTATTGCCACATCTACTGCAGCAGGAGTATTGCCACATCTACTGCAGCAGGAGTATTGCCACATCTACTGCAGCAGGAGTAATGCCACATCTACTGCAGCAGGAGTAATGCCACATCTACTGCAGCAGGAGTATTGCCACATCTACTGCAGCAGGAGTAATGCCACACCTCTCCCTCGTAATTTCCTTCATACTGATCTTCCTCCTCTGCAGCTCAGCCATCTTGCCTCCCTCCGAGACAATCTCAGCTCCACACACACACACACAATCCCTGACATTTAACCAATCCTCAAAATAGACCAGACACCCATCCCTTCAGTGGAAAAGGTTTCGCACAACACACGGCTGCTCATGTGTTCCCTGTGCGATTTCCACTCCCACCCTCCCCTCGCTCTGGTCTGGCCCACACCTCCACTCCAGCGAGACATACGAACAGACCAGAACCACGCCGTTCAAAGGTGTGTGTGTGTGTGTGTGTGTGTGTGTGTGTGTGTGTGTGTGTGTGTAATTATCACTCCCAGAAGACATAATTAAGATAACAACAGCCCGGCAGATCAAGTTCCCTCCAAATAATGAGTACACAAGGCAATTTGGAGGCTTAGACGGGAGGCCGAGGGATCACACTGGCTCCAGTGTGTGGCCTGCGAGGCAAGGTAGCCCAGTGAACCGTATAGAAGAAAGTAGAGGGAACAGGACACAATGAAGTATTGCGAAAATGTGAAGGAAAATCGAAATTTTAACCATGTGAAGAAGGTGTGATGGACCTGGCTTTTGACCCTAACCCTTAGGGGTCAGGTCGAAGTCCATGGCGATCATACCCAAAAGGTCATACCATTGTACTCAAGGGTTGTAGTGTCGTGCTCAAGGGTCGTGCCGTGGCGCTCAAGGGTTGTACCGTCGTGCTTCAAGGGTTGTACCGTCGTGCTCAAGGGTCGTACCGTCGTGCAGACGAGGCTAAACTGAAGGACTTGAAATGGCAACGTGTACATCATGATGATAATGATGTTGATGATTATCAAACGTCTTTATAACCGCGATTCATGTGAAAATTACGTCAGAGCCAAACGAAGAAAACACGTCCTCAGATTTACATAAACATAACACGTGTTACAAGAAGAAAAATTACTACTGTTGTGGATTGAACCAAAAAAGAAATCATGAAGAATTTGGGTAAAATTCAGTCTAGAAGTTCTGCCCTACTTCCATCCACTCGGCCATCATATATATAATTTTTTCCCCCCTATTCCACACCACTGATATTTCTGAAGAACCCCGTTTGGTTCGCCCATAAATAAGTTGGTTATATTTTCTGGAACTTTGTTCCAGGCAGTTTGCGGGGCATCCAGCACGACGCATCACGGCTGTCTCAGGGCACACGACACATCACAACCGGCTGGCGACTCTCCACCATGGCCCAGTTGTGAAGCATATGGCAACCGGAAGGTTGGTCCATCCATACGGCAACCAGGAGAAGAAGAGAGACCACGATCGACCCACACATTCCTGGCATTCCCAGCGAGGCAGGGCGGCGGGGAGAGGCCTCACCCCACTCTCCCTCCCTCTCTCACCGCCCGCCCGCCCGCCCGGGGCCCCGCCTCACACACACACACACGAGATGAGGAGGTGCCGTCGCCAGCAGCAGCCTGGCCCTAGCCAAGGCCCCAACCTCAAAGACTCGACCTCGCCACCTGCTCTGTCTCTATCTGCCTCGCTAGGTCTCTCTCTCTCTCTCTCTCTCTCTCTCTCTCTCTCTCTCTCTCTCTCTCTCTCTCTCTCTTACCTGTCTTCTACTGCTTCGCCTTCTTCTTCTCCTCCTCCTCCTCTTCCTCCTCATGTGCTCTCCAGTTCCCCTCTTATTCCCACGAGATAGGGAGGCGAGACGCAGACCACATCTTTGTCAGTAACCAGTTACGAACCACGTGAGGGGGGTGACGGCCAGTCCAGTGAGCGTCCGCGTCACACACCGCCACCATTGAGGGACTGACCCACAACACTCACCCCCGACAATATTTATATATTTCGATCCGACTCAGGAAGGTTCCGACTCCACCTGAAGGTGAGGAAGAATTCTCGTCCGGCCCTTAGCGCACAAGTGCGTCCCTGGAGCACGACGGTACGAACCTGGAGCACGACGGTACGAACTTTGAGCACAACAATGCGATCCTAAGATTACAATGGCTTAGCCTTTTATCTGACCCTTGTTGTTTTGAGCCAAAGGCCAGGCTATCGTACTCAAGGGTCGTTACGTCGTGCTCTGGGAGACCATCGACTCCTAACTATAGTCCTATAACTCCTTACAATTCGTTACAGGTTTATAGAAGTCCTCGCAATGCGCCAAAAGACCTGGTCTGAATGATTTTAAAATCATCAGGTCAGGAACCAATTGGGATCCCCCAAAAAACCCATCGCCAAATCCTCTTTACCGACGACGTGATACTTTTCACCAGATCCCAGGTAGGATCTGATTCCTCGTTTCCGACCCTCGGAATGGCTTCACATACCCACCCGCCTCTACCTCGGCAGAAAATGTCATTACATCTATGCAATTCCGTGATTGGTTAGGGAGATACGACGTAACAGACATCCAGTTCCCCAATTGGTTGGCCGGTGGGACGACACCACCAAATAAGGTTAGAGGGAGGATCTCATCATAAGTTTCCAATAAGCTGATTGGTTGAGGCAGTCAATCACGAGGGAAGATGGGACATCTCAGAGCGACGACCACGGTACGGTACGACCCGAGTTGGGGGGTAAATAACAACAGCTAACATCGTCTTTCGCCGCGTCACAGAAAACGCGTCCTGTAACGTGTATGTTTTAGTTTTATGTTCTGTCATTATGGACGACAATGTAATGTTCTTATCGTATTATACATTTCTGTCCTGAAAAACACCCTTAACCGTTTTCTTTACAGCGACCAAGTGTTTGGCTCATGTGTACCCAAGATGCTTTGAATACACAATACGTATCACGTAAATATGTCATACATACGTACTAAGGGAATACATGAAAATCCATATGTATTATGGTAATACATGACGTTGGTACATATACATAACGGGAATACATGATTACATATGTTTCACGGAACATGATGTATTACACATTTATGCAGATAACACATGATGGTAATACACTTCTATACGGGATTACATGACTTAATACATATGTATGACGGAAAGACACTGAAATATGGAAGTGGTTGAGAGGTCATGTGTTCTGTCGTACTGCAGGGAGGCGAGATGGAGTAAGGTGATGGAGTGAAGGAAGGGAGGAAAAAGGAGGAGAGGGAAAAAAGGAGAGGGAAATAGAAAAAATGGGAAGCGAGAGGAATAGGCAAAAGGAGATGAATGAATAATGTATGAGCGTAAGACAGCAAAGGGAGGGGAGAGAGAGAGAGAGAGAGAGAGAGAGAGAGAGAGAGAGAGAGAGAGAGAGAGAGAGAGAGAGAGTTTGGAGGTGTCGTCGACCTCACGTACCATCTCCAAAAACGGAACCTCACGGTCGTGCCTCCAAGAAACGCCCTCCAAACCGTGCGACCTCTGTATCCGGACGTGCCTCGTTATCTCCCTTCAAAAAACAGGGGATGGTTCCCGTTACCAGCCTCCGCCCTGGGTTGCCTCCTCTTATCCGGATTATAAATTACCCGATGATCGGACTTGCATGTGACCTGATGCAAAGACCCGACATTGACCTGATGAGCGGACCTGGAACTGACCTCTGTATATTGACCTATCTATCAACACACACACCCATATATATATATATATATATATATATATATATATATATATATATTCTTACACAAACACACCTGCTTACCACCCTTGTGCAACCGCCTCCTCCATCCCCCCTCCCCAACCCCCGCCTCAAACCCGCTTTCAACACAAGTCTCACCCTGGCTTTATGCCCCCCCCCCCCACCCCGGCCTCACTAGAGGCCAGATTAATGAAAAGTAAAGAGAGAGAGAGAGAGAGAGAGAGAGAGAGAGAGAGAGAGAGAGAGAGAGAGAGAGAGAGAGAGAGAGAGAGTCTTGGTAGGTGGGGAGGAGTGCCATTGTCTGGGGGTTCTTGGGGTGGGGTGAGGTGGGGTGTGCGCCTATACTCCCCACCCCACCCCACCACCTCCACTCTCTCTCTCACTCCGACAATAGGGCCAGCTCTCTCAACTCCCATATACCTGCGTCTTGTGTAAGAAAACTGGTCTATACACATCGGAGGCTTTGTGTGTGTGTGTGTGTGTGTGTGTGTGTGTGTGTGTGTGTGTACTCAAGTGTAAGTACCAACACTGAATCCTATTGGCTATATGTGGTCGATTCTACCAGCTTTCGACCACAAGACAGGTGCCAGAGGTCCACGAACTCTTATGATACACTAAACCATCACCTAACCCACTTCACTTCCAAGTAAAAAATAAAAACTATGGTAGCCAGAGCCGCCATAACCCCTGCCGCGCTTAGATAGTCGTACCGTCGTACGCAAGTGTCGTACCGTCGAGGTCAAGGGTCGTAGCGTCGTGCTCAAGGGTCGTACCGTCGTGATCAAGGGTCGTACCGTCGTGATCAAGGGTCGTACCGTCGTGCTCAAGTCGTACCGTCGTGATCAAGGGTCGTACCGTCGTGCTCAAGGGTCGTACCGTCGTGCTCAAGGGTCGTACCGTCGTGCTCAAGGGTCGTACCGTCGTCCTCAAGTGTCGTACCGTCGTGCTCAGGGGATCGAACCGCACCATACCCCTTCATTTGTCATCGTCTCCATTCTCTTTTTTTCTCTCTCGCGAGGAAACGCGTCTCACTGATTTTTCTCCAGTGTTTCTCTCGGGTCGACGGGATCCACTGAATCTTCATTACCCCGTCGCGGGCTCTGACACCAGCGATTTCTTCTCAAAATATTACTTCTCGGAACATTTCAGTCCACGGGAAAAGAAAAATTCTCCCAAGATAATTCAATTTATCAAAATTTCTTCCGCGCCCGTTCACGATCCAAGGTCCAGTGAATCATTTTTTTTTCTTCCCCAGTATTAGGGATCCCTCCAGCCGCTGAATCTTCACGTTTTCTCCCCCTAAGCTTCCCCAAAACCACTGAATCCTCGTTCTTCAACACAGCTCCCAGCACCACTGAATCCTCAAGGTCTTCCCTTGAGGCTCCCAGCACCACTGAATCATGTTCTTCCCCCTAAGGCTACCAGCACCACTGAATCCTCAATGTCTTCCCTTGAGGCTCCCAGCACCACTGAATCCTCAAGGTCTTCCTTTAAGGCTACCAGCACCACTGAATCCTCAAGGTCTTCCCTTGAGGCTACCAGCACCACTGAATCCTCAATGTCTTCCCTTGAGGCTCCCAGCACCACTGAATCCTCAAGGTCTTCCTTTAAGGCTACCAGCACCACTGAATCCTCAAGGTCTTCCCTTGAGGCTACCAGCACCACTGAATCCTCAAGGTCTTCCTTTAAGGCTCCCAACACCACTGAATCCTCAAGGTCTTCCCTTGAGGCTCCCAGCACCACTGAATCATCACATACTCCTTTAAGGCGAATCTTGCCACAACTCCAGCAGTGTCGAGGAGGAGGAGGACGAGGAATCGTCGCGATAATCTGCATGATAATAGTGCGTAATCAGACCAGCAAGGCTGTGGGAAAGGTCAAGAGACATCCCGGCGAGCAACAGCACCACCAGCTATCCACCCCACGGCAGCTGGTGGTGAGCCGGGAGCCGGCCAGTCACGTGCGACAGATGGCGCGGGGATCCTGGCGTCAGCCCCGCGCTTACCGTCGACCACAGATTGATATACATCCACCCCGAGAGAGAGAGAGAGAGAGAGAGAGAGAGAGAGAGAGAGAGAGAGAGAGAGAGAGACTTATTTTCTTACGTAACTGTTCGCCGCTTCCCGCTGTAGCGAGGCAGCGCCGGGGAACAGACGAAGAAAAGGCCACATCCGCTCACATTCACTCTCGAGCCGTCATGTGTAATGCACCGAAACCACAGCTCCCTTTCCCCTTGCTTCAGTCCTCAGACAGAATTCATAATCGCGCACTTGAGCCACTCAGCTGTCTCACAGTGGACACCTTTTGAGCAGGAATTGCTCACACGCTGCTACTTCAGACCGACCCACCACGTAACAAGCACGAAACCCGAGAATATAATTTGCATGGAAACTGTGATGGTAAGTCCAAAAGAAGGAACAGAGAAGGGGGCCAGGTGAGGATATTCCCTCAATGGCCCAGTCCTCTGTTCTTAACGCTACCTCGCTAACGCGGGAAATGGCGAATAGTTTGATAAAAAAACATATATATATATATATATATATATATATATATATATATATATATATATATATATATATATATATATATATATATAATCACCTTGTGATGGTTTGGTGACGTGGGGGGGGGGGTTATGGTTGCTCCCATTACCAATCTACAATTGCAATTAATACACCAAACCATGACTACACTAAGTCTATATATCATAACTGTGACAATCAAATGTACTTCGTTACTCCAGTGTGCCCCCGCGTTACGTTACGCACGACTGGAAACCCCTGCTGACCTAAGTAACGTCTTCAGACCCTCTTCAGAATACGATGTTTAAGCAGCGGCAGACGTGATCGGAAACCCTAACATGGGGTTGGAAATGGAGGGCTGAGGAACTGGGTTGAGGAAAGAGCTTCGAATAGGATTCTGGGGTATAGGAGAAGTAATAATAATAATAATAATAATAATAATAATAATAATAATAATAATAATAATAATAATAATTATAAAAGTGATTTCGAAAGAGGTTTGCACTGTAGGTGTTACAAACGCATCAAATCAGTAACATCAGTGTTTCACAAAATAATTTCAACGAAACAAATTTAGTGGAAGTCTTTGCAATATTCACACCTGAATACACGAATGCAAGTCGAGAAATACACCTGGAAACATGTTATGATTGGTAAGAAACTGGACGAAACTTTTGAAGTATGGTTACAACTGCCCACACGAACGTTCCCAGGCCATCACAACACATTATGACCTGTAGTCTCGCCCGGTGGACGTGGCCAGCTTCCCGAGTGCTGCACGAGCCTCATAAGGACAGAAGGAACTCCTGGGGCCAGGAACGAGTAGACACATGTGTTGCCCAAAGAGTAAGTGACTTTACCGTAATGAAGTAACCAATTCAAGAGCGCTTTCAGTACGTATATATATATATATATATATATATATATATATATATATATATATATATATATATATATATATTTCTTTATTCGCCATTTCCCGCATTAGCAAGGTAGTGTTACGAACAGAGGACTGGGCCTTTGAGGGAATATGCTCACCTGGCCCCCTTCTCTGTTCCTTCTTTTGGAAAAAAAAATTAACTTGATCATTGCTTCATCAACAAATGGACACATCTCATACGTAAAGACCACATGTTATCTACAGCACACTGCTGGCCCCACAGTAGCTATAACGCTATTTCACAACTCCCTCACTGTGCATATTTATTTTACTAGTAATCGAATAGTCATTTCTCTATCACGGACTCCATAGCCAAGTCGTTACCATACACAGATTCCATACAAGCGGTAGAGGTTCGAACCCTGCTGTTAGAGGGCATTACGTGTTCTACGAAAGTGCACACACACACACACACACACACACACTGCACTATATTCGTGTTCACATACTTCAATGCGTGACAGTGTTTCGTAAAACTGTGTTAGCTACTGCTTACGTAAGCCTGAAGGGGACTGACCCACGCAGACCCCCGTTGCCCATGAACGTGCGACAAAGAGTATTCGATTACTAGTAATAGAGTAGTCAATTCTTAATTATTGGCTCCATAGCCTAGTGGTTATGTATCCAGCCCTCTACATAAGTGGTACGGGTTCGAAACCTATTGTCGCAGGGCATTGTGTGTCTTACGAAAGCACTCACTCATTGAACTATATATATATATATATATATATATATATATATATATATATATATATATATATATATATATATAATTTGATCCTGGGTTAAGGGCAGTGCGTCTAACAACCAGTTAACAATCATTATCCGTTAGACAGGTAGGTAAGTTTAAGGATTCACGTTTAATGACTTTTACCTAATGTTTCTGATCAAGAAATCCAAACATAATACAAGGAAAAGCCTTAATCATGGCTTCTCAACTTGTCCTTGAACAACGACGATCGTAAGAGGCTTCCAAATATTCATCCCGTCTTCTACAATATTCAGAATGAGACATTCACATCAGTGGCACAAAGGCTTCCAAATATTCATCCCTTCTACAATATTCAGAATAAGACTCACAACAGTGGCACAAAGGCTTCCAAATATTCATCCCGTCTTCTACAATATTCAGAATGAGACATTCACTACAGTGGCACAAAGGCTTCCAAATATTCATCCCTTCTACAATATTCAGAATAAGACTCACAACAGTGGCACAAAGGCTTCCAAATATTCATCCCTTCCTCTACAATATTCATAATAAGACATTCACAACAGTGGCACAAAGGCTTCCAAATATTCATCCCGTCTTCTACAATATTCAAAATGAGACATTCACTACAGTGGCACAAAGGCTTCCAAATATTCATCCCTTCCTCTACAATATTCATAATAAGACATTCATATCAGTGGTATTCTTATCTCTCTTATCTCAAGTATCAGAATAATTTCTTATATCATCGCTCTTATCCCATCAGAATAATTTCTTATATCAGAGGAATTACCCTCCCTGTTCACCACAGACGAGGCAGCTCCGGCCATCGGGCCCGTGATAACGGCCGCCGAAAGTAATTTGACAACAATCTTCCTCCGCGCCACTCACCCAGCCAGGCCGTGACGTCACGCTACCAAGGCGTGACGTCATGCTACCAGCGTTTCCTGTCGACTCGTTAACAACTTGCAGTCCTCAGCAACCAGGCACATGTCTGGTCGCCACTACTCACCTCTCCCTTGCCTTTCGACCAGTTTCTACACCAGATCCAGTTGTGTTCCCGCCTCTCTATATACTACCATATTCTTGATGTCTCTATTTCGTGTTCAGCACCATATTGATATTCAGTGTTTATCTATCTAAATTTACCCCACGACTAATTTCTACAAGAGTCCTGATGTCATCCACTACTTCCAGTCAGCACGGGCCAGCCCGGGTTCGGACCCCACATGTATCGGAATCCTTGCTGTGGCAGTCAGCCCACACCCAACCCAGGTGTTAATCCCCCCCCCCCCCCACCCAAGGGACAATCCATATATGGGCACTTGGTCTGGGCTGCCTTGGGTGTGTCTTTACATACACAGAGAGTAAATACAAGGTACATACATGCAAAGCTAAGACAAACACAGACACACATACACAGAAACACAGACACACACACGAAACAAGTAATCCCCCTTCCCCCCAAAAAGTCCAATGTACTTTGCCCTTAATCCCTCAACCCGAATCGAAAACAAATCATTCCTTCCAGTAATCCCTCATCTGTAATCCCTACTGCCCGAGGACAATGTAAATGTAAACCCCTTCAGCTCAAATATATACGAAGCAATCCCATGTCGGAGCTGGTCCATAACACCAGATTACTGTCATACACATACTCCCTCTCAGACCATACGAGATAGTGTGGACCTGAAACCCCACCATACACTTCAGGAATATTCACCTTCGGTTCCATCAAACAATCGTATATCGCCAAAATTTACATTACATCAAGGGTTGACTCAGGGTTCATCCTTACATCAAAGAGTTTTTGAAGCTGTAAAATTGGGACTAGTCTTTATCACATATAATAAAGATATCTCATAATTAGGAAAATCCCATATGAAGTTGAATATCGTAAAAATATGACTTCTGGCTTCCATAAACTTACATCACACATAAAAACCGTGGGAGTTGGTCAGCGAAATGTCATCAAAAACAAGATAAAAAAATAACTTTATATCTGATTTTTTTTTTCTAAATCAGTAGTTTTCAAGACGTCAAAAATAGAAGGAAACTGGAGCAATGGAAGGCGGGGGGGAGGAGGAGGAGGAGGAGGAGGAGGAGGAGGAGGAGGAGAGAGGAGGAAAGAAGAGGAAAGGGTCGACTACTGCCTCGACCACTTCAGCATGAGGGTTCGACCCTTGAGCACGACGGACGACTCCTTGGCAAAGGCAGCACGACCCCTTGCTTGACACGGAGGTACGACCATTAGACGTGATGGTATGGCCTTTGACCTGACCCTTGCTATCCCTGCCATTCTTCATGTCCTCATTTTCTCTATTCTCCTACAAACTCCTCGTTTTCTCGTCTCCCAAACTCCGAAACTTTACGACCAATTCGTTATTCGTTTTCCTATCCTCCATATTTGTAACTTGGAGTATTCCACCTCAATTCTACGTCTCTGTTTCATTATTTTCTTTCATTAATTTCTCCCACTTTCTGTTTCTCTCTTTATATGGGATTTTGACACACTACGTTCGAGAGTCTTGTACCTGCCCTTCACTGCCCTTGTGTGTGTGTTTGTGTGTGTGTGTGTGTGTGTGTGTGTGTGTAGTCATTGCTCTTCCCGACCTCAGCTACACAGCTGGCTCTCGCCTTGCCCTACACACCAGCCCTCTACCCTTGACTCCTGCCCCAACCACCTCCCCTGCCCAGCGAGCGAGCGACCACTGCCCAGCTGAGGTACATACTCTACCACTCACCTCCTGAGAGGGCAATGGGGAGGAAGGAGGGAGGGAGAGAGGGAGGGAGTGGTGGAGATGTAGGAGTGTGGGTAGGGAGGAAATGGTTGATGGAGGAGGGAGGGAGGGAGAGAGAGGCAGGCACCGGTGTGCCGCCGGTGCCACGATTCTGGCACCAACCCAACATACCAGCCGACACGGAGCGGTGCCACCACCACCGCTCTAACCAACTCCTCCCCACCTCACTCCCACCAGCCTCGTGACAACCACTGCCACCACTGATCAGGTGGGTCTGCACCACTACCAACACCACAGTGGGGCGTTATGTAAGACTACGACCACCACTGTCATCATTATCACCCCTTACTGCTTGTACCAACACCACTCTACTACCTCCCCCCCCCTTACTGCTGTCAGTGCCACCATAACCACTGCCAACAGTAATAGCTCCCTAGAGACCACACCAACAACTTTTACCTACCTACCACCACCACTACCAACAACACCGCTGACACCTTGTCAATGTCATAGCCACTGCCACCACTGTTACAACTATGTCTGCCACCAGTGACAACATACATCACACAGCTCCCTCCATCATCGTTTTTCACAGCCTCCACCACCACCACATCGTACCACCCCCTGCATACGATGGCCTAGGTCCGGCATACTCAGGGGTCCTCCTCCTCCAGCAGTAGAGAGGTCCGAGAATCGATCCTTGGGCCATCCTTGTATGAGCCAGGTAACCTAGCTCCTCAAGTCACGATGGGTTTGAAAACAGCATCTTCTCCGTAACCACTCACTACAGCTGATTCACGCACCTCTCAGGTGCGTCACACCTTCAGGCCCCTCGCTGGTGCGTCACACCTTCAGGCGCCTCGTTGGTGCGTCACACCTTCACGCACCTCGCTGGTGCGTCAAAAGTCGTGACGCACCAGCGAGATTCGTCACTCAGCGAGTGACGGTCACCAGAATATTCCATAACGTCACACGGCAGTCATGACAAACTTTCTAAAACCTCCAATACCTATATATATATATTTTTTTTTTTTTTTTTTATACTTTGTCGCTGTCTCCCGCGTTTGCGAGGTAGCGCAAGGAAACAGACGAAAGAAATGGCCCAACCCCCCCCCCATACACATGTACATACACACGTCCACACACGCAAATATACATACCTACACAGCTTTCCATGGTTTACCCCAGACGCTTCACATGCCTTGATTCAATCCACTGACAGCACGTCAACCCCTGTATACCACATCGCTCCAATTCACTCTATTCCTTGCCCTCCTTTCACCCTCCTGCATGTTCAGGCCCCGATCACACAAAATCTTTTTCACTCCATCTTTCCACCTCCAATTTGGTCTCCCTCTTCTCCTCGTTCCCTCCACCTCCGACACATATATCCTCTTGGTCAATCTTTCCTCACTCATTCTCTCCATGTGCCCAAACCATTTCAAAACACCCTCTTCTGCTCTCTCAACCACGCTCTTTTTATTTCCACACATCTCTCTTACCCTTACGTTACTTACTCGATCAAACCACCTCACACCACACATTTTCCTCAAACATCTCATTTCCAGCACATCCATCCTCCTGTGCACATCTCTATCCATAGCCCACGCCTCGCAACCATACAACATTGTTGGAACCACTATTCCTTCAAACATACCCATTTTTGCTTTCCGAGATAATGTTCTCGACTTCCACACATTTTTCAAGGCTCCCAAAATTTTCGCCCCCTCCCCCACCCTATGATCCACTTCCGCTTCCATGGTTCCATCCACTGACAGATCCACTCCCAGATATCTAAAACACTTCACTTCCTCCAGTTTTTCTCCATTCAAACTCACCTCCCAATTAACTTGACCCTCACCCCTACTGTACCTAATAACCTTGCTCTTATTCACATTTACTCTTAACTTTCTTCTTCCACACACTTTACCAAACTCAGTCACCAGCTTCTGCAGTTTCACACATGAATCAGCCACCAGCGCTGTATCATCAGCGAACAACAACTGACTCACTTCCCAAGCTCTCTCATCCCCAACAGACTTCATACTTGCCCCTCTTTCCAGGACTCTTGCATTTACCTCCCTAACAACCCCATCCATAAACAAATTAAACAACCATGGAGACATCACACACCCCTGCCGCAAACCTACATTCACTGAGAACCAATCACTTTCCTCTCTTCCTACACGTACACATGCCTTACATCCTCGATAAAAACTTTTCACTGCTTCTAACAACTTGCCTCCCACACCATATATTCTTAATACCTTCCACAGAGCATCTCTATCAACTCTATCATATGCCTTCTCCAGATCCATAAATGCTACATACAAATCCATTTGCTTTTCTAAGTATTTCTCACATACATTCTTCAAAGCAAACACCTGATCCACACATCCTCTACCACTTCTGAAACCGCACTGCTCTTCCCCAATCTGATGCTCTGTACATGCCTTCACCCTCTCAATCAATACCCTCCCATATAACTTACCAGGAATACTCAACAAACTTATACCTCTGTAATTTGAGCACTCACTCTTATCCCCTTTGCCTTTGTACAATGGCACTATGCACGCATTCCGCCAATCCTCAGGCACCTCACCATGAGTCATACATACATTAAATAACCTTACCAACCAGTCAACAATACATATATATATATATATATATATATATATATATATATATATATATATATATATATATATATATATATATATATATTTTTCAGTAATCTGTATAAGATTAAATTTTCATTAAAAAAAATCATAGCGCATTTATATTCATGTTTGAAAAAAATAGACATATTATCTATCATAGCACCAAAACATGGCTTTGGCTGCATATAAGCATGCACGATCCACAGAGAAACGTACTGATCCGTTGACCAGACGATTAAACCAGTCTTAAAGACGGGACTATGTAGTATCTACCACACTATTTCAACCTCTAGCATCATCTATGTCATCACAGAAGCCGTAATATATTTCACACACCAACACACACACACACACACACACACACACAGCCACTCACACACACACCCACCCACTCACACACACACACACACACACACACACACACCCACTCACACACACACCCACCCACTCACACACACACATAGACACACACACCCACACACGTACCCCAGCCTCGATACCCGACATTATCCCCTGACTTCCCCTTGGCCTCCATAATCTTACGATAGATAATGGAGTCAACTTGGCAAAGGGCTGACGGGAGGTCCCCAACAATGGAACCCCTTTTCCGTTTCTCTTTCCCGTTGCCTCGTGACGTGGAGACAATGAGGGCTAGGTGAGCAAGTGGTTCGTATCCCGGTACAAATCCTGAGTAATGGCCGAGTATTCATAACGGGGACAATGGCGAGAGAGAGAGAGAGAGAGAGAGAGAGAGAGAGAGAGAGAGAGAGAGGAAAACGGATGGGGGTCGCCCGCCGTTAGCATACTAAACACGATCGGCAACTTCGCGCGTGAGGTTGGTAGTATCTGGCAACGTGCACGTGTCGTAATTTGGATATGAGAGAGAGAGAGAGAGAGAGAGAGAGAGAGAGAGAGAGAGAGAGAGAGAGAGAGAGAGAGAGAGAGAGAGAGAGAGAGACTCGGTAGCAGCCCCCCCTTCCCTCCTTTTTAATATCAGGTCTTATCAGTATTCGTGTTGCTAATCATAGATTCCCGAATGATGATGTGGCGGCCGTAATGCCACATCGCTCCGCTGCATCCGTTAACTGGGTCTGTGGGACACGGCATACATACATACATACATTCCAGTCAAAAGGACTTAAAAAAACATAAAACTTTGACACGCTGAATAATAATAATAATAATAATAATAATAATGATAATAATGACAATAATAATAATAATAATGACAATAATAATAATAATAATAATAATAATAATAATAATAATAATAAAATAAATGGTAATAATAATAACAACAATAATAATAATAATAATAATAATAATAATAAAGCAGTCCATATATCAATAAGGTGTTGTGTTCGTGTGTGTGTGTGTGTAGTTAACCTCTGACCTTACCCGTAATGGTTAAGTCAAAGGTCAGTATTATAGAGGGCGCAGTGATTATAGTCTTCACCTTCCTTGGTAAATACGCGAAAACTTCCCTACTTTTACACGTAATGTAAACGTCTTACGACACACATCTATTTCAAATTTCAAATACTTTCTTTCTTTCTTTCGTACTATTCGCCATTTCCCGCGATAGCGAGGTAGCATTAAGAACAGAGGACTGGGCCTTTGAGGGAATATCCTCACCTGGCCCCCTTCTCTGTTCCTTCTTTTGGAAAATTGAAAAAATACATGTCTATATTTACTTTGGAGTATATCTACCCTGCGCGAACTAGCATATGAACAACTCATGGAGGTCAATTATCTCCAGTTTCCAGCTGATTCCAAGGTAAACGTTGAGAGAGCCATCGGATTTCCAGCACCAACCTGATACCCGCATTATGATATTATGAAGTCAACACCACCAGAGCCATCTCTTGCTGAAATGTGGCAAACCTCCCTCGCGCCAGCGCCATCTATTGCAGAGGTTTGGCATACATCCTGACACCAGCCTCCATCCATCCCCCAGACCTATTAGATAAATCCTGTGAACCACCTTCGTCTGGCGAAATGTGCCTTCTACATTCCTTATACCACCGCCATCCACCTGCTGTGAAGTGGACAGACGTTCCGAAGACGAGCGCCATCTATTGCCGAGGATTAAACATACATTACACACACACAGGGTTCGCTGAGGTAGGGCAGTACCAGGGAAGCAGAAGTTGCGCGTCTTCCTCAGCTGGTGGAGTCTGGCTAAACTATGCGATACATCGGAGCCAGCGAGCCACATCTCGCTATGATGGGGCATACATCTTGGACGGAGATGGCAAACGCTTTCTCTCCTTGTTCTTGGCTAGCGACCAAGCCCCCCCTGGAGAGAGAGAGAGAGAGGGGGGGGGGGGGGGGAATATGTAGACTGTGTTTACATGGGTGTGTGGTCACGGAACGATGTGTTATCCCATGCCCACAGCTTATTCCAGCTGTTCATCCTCCTCCTCGGGGGGTGGGTGGCCGATTATTGGGTACGCGGTCGAGGTGTGTTATTTCCTCCCAGGGCTGAGCCGGGAGGTTGTTTACACTTGTGAAGCCCCGTCTCTTGAACATTACTTTGTATATATATATATATACATATATATATATGCAGGAGGGTGAAAGGAGGGCAAGGAATAGAATGAATTGGAGCGATGTGGTATACAGGGGTTGACGTGCTGTCAGTGGATTGAATCAAGGCATGTGAAGCGTCCGGGGTAAACCATGGAAAGCTGTGTAGGTATGTATATTTGCGTGTGTGGACGTGTGTATGTACATGTGTATGGGGAGGGTTGGGCCATTTCTTTCGTCTGTTTCCTTGCGCTACCTCGCAAACGCGAGAGACAGCGACAAAGTATAAAAAAAAAAAAAAAAAAAAAAATATATATATATATATATATATATTCACACACACACACGAAGACATGGTACAAACTCATACCTAACTAACCTGCCCTTCAACCCTACTGAACCAAATAACCTTGCTTTTATTCACATTTACTCTCAGTAACTAACTCCTGCAGTTTCTCAATCGAATCAGCTACCAGTGCTGTATCATCAGCAAACAACAACTGACTTGATTCCCAGCCCCTCTCATCCCCGACAGACTGCATGCATACTCACCCCCTCTAAAAGTCTCGCATTTACCTCCCTCACCGCCCCACCCATACTCAGATTAAACAGCCATGGTGACATCACACACATATCTGCTGCAGACCGACATTAACTCAGAGCCACTCACTCTCCTTTCTCTCCAACTCGTACACACGCGTTACATTCCAGGTAAAAACTTTTCACTGCTTCGAGTTGCTTTTCTGCCACACCATATATTTTTACGACCTCTTCCACACAAGGCATCTATATCAACCAATAAATCACCACTTTTTTATTATCATTTATCAATGTGATGATTAAATTCATCTTTTGAGGAAGCAATCTATTTACAGTTGGCTTGGCCAGTCACTGACGCTGTGTGTGCTGACACATCTGTCTAATCCAAACCTTGATCTACACAGATTGCAACACGTTTAGGTATCAATACTAATCTACGTATATGACATCAGCCAATCAGCATCAGCCTTACAGAACTCCCACGTGTTAGCAAGCTACAAGCCAACCATCATCAACCTTACATAATCCCGTAGTGTCACCATCCAATCACAAAAGCTCTTGCATCGGGACTCCACCCACATACGACCATCCTAACTGCTAACACACTCGCACTTTAAATCTTATCATCGCACTTACAATACACAGAATTCAGTCTCGCCTGGTCGCTGAATAACCATATCTGATTAACCTATTCTTCAACCGCCAGGAAACAAATTCAATTTATCTATCTATCTATCTATCTATCTATATATATATATATATATATATATATATATATATATATATATATATATATATATATTTCTTTCAAACTATTCGCCATTTCCCGCGTTAGCGAGGTAGCGTTAAGAACAGAGGACTGGGCCCACGGTCGTACCGTTCGTACAGTCGTGCTCATGGGTCACTCCACTGCACTTAAGAGTCGTACCATCCTGCTTAAAAGTCTAATTTTACCCCAATGATGGCGACTACGTGGATGAGAAGTCTCGCTAACCCTGGATACAACTTAATGGCTTATACATATTCGTAAATTCTCACAGTCGAAAGTCGTACTGAAAGAGGTAACATATCTAGACAGACAGACGTACAGACGATAGCAGACTCCGCCAGCAAATGAGGATCATCATCATCAGTGGACGGGAATGAGTACCAAGTCGTCAAAGAATAAAAAAACAAAGGAGTCCACCTTACCCTGACGCTGCACGGAGTACAGCCACGAAGCTGCAGGAGCCTCATAAAAATGGGTTCTAGGATACATAATCATGCAAATATATATATATATATATATATATATATATATATATATATATATATATATATATATATATATATATGCCAATCAGACTTCCCAGCTCCCGCATAC